>NW_027316389.1:22013114-22053114 GCF_026437365.1 Eucyclogobius newberryi
TCCTTGACGTCTTTCGATTATTTTATTTCATAGCATCTGCATGGTTTCTGTGGGTGGAAAATGTTAATACTGCACCCTACTAAGTCAAATCTTTTCTAACCCTTTTATACCTTGCTGGACGGGTTGAGGCCTACAAAACTGCATGCCTTGCCTTGATATAAAACGGTAATTAAAATGCTGTTCTGTTTGACTCGTACAACATATTGTACATTTCTCATCAGTCAGGGTTCAGTGACACGTCTCTTGATTTGTGAAAGACAAACTACAGTAATACTCTGAGTTTGTTTATTCTTATGTTTTGCGGGAAAGTTATAAAGTTATGAAATTAATCATGCATCGGAATCTTTGACTAATTAAATTAATTTGCTCATTGAGATATCTAAATATAGAAGAAAAGATCATTAAAGTCAAAAATAATGTCGCACATTTTCATGTTGCATCCAGCATGCATCTGTGATCTGAGCTGGACGATCAAACAGAAGGACAAGAGTCGTCATGTTATTTTTGTGGAATAACATTTGTTTGTTTTTTCAACAAAATGTACCGTCTGAGTTTACAGAAAGCAGCAGGTACCAGATGGTCTGATAACTAAAGCTCATTACGCAAAACTGACTTTGAGAAACCTTTTCACACATCTGAAGATTATTTTATCTGCATCTTTCAAACTCGAGACAGAAGGAGCATTTTAACCCAGGACCGAACTGTAACAATTTATAAATGGGTTACTTATTTTATAGAAAATACTTCACTATACCACAGAACAATATAGCATCATATGTGCATAAAATGGCCTGATGTTAAGTTATTGCTCTGTAGGGCAAAGGAATCTAAAATTTGAGTAAAGGGGTTTTCTATCTTTTTTTCTTGTAATAATTTCAATTATATCTTATAATTATATATATGTATAATTATATCTCTGTGAAATATGACTTAATTTTTCAGCGAAAAACTAAGTACTTTCTCCCTATGGATAGTTAATCAGGATTATTTATTCACCCCTGGATTTCACATCTGTACACTTTTTTAACACAGCTAAAATGTCTCACTGAAGGTCTTGCCTCTAGTAATAAAGTAATATCTATATTTCTGGTGGTCACTGGTCACATTTTGAAAAGTAATCTGTTCTTATATTCTCTTCCTCCTCTTCTCTTTCCGATACATAATTTGTGTTTTATTCACATTTTGTATCATTAATTCTTAAGCTTGTGTCCTAACTTAGATGTCCCTGTCCCCTCAGATTCTTCCAGTTTTTTGATCAGCTGAGGCGTCTCCGGATGTGGAAGATGCAGCTGCTGGACGAGCATCATCTCTTCATTAAATACACCAGCGAAGATGTGGTCACGCTCAGAGTCACCGACCCCTCTCAGGTAACCCTCCACCGCGTATCCAAATTCCTTCCTCTGCTCTCTTCGTTGCCTGCCTGGGAGCGCTTTGTTGTCCGCATCCTATGATAAGGATTCTTTCGTCAGGTCTCCAAGGACACGGTTTCTCCCACAAAGGAGCACAGTCGTCTTCTCATTCACACGAACAACAAGTAGATCTAATTAATGTTCATTTTAGCCATAGCAAAGCTCAGAGTATGTTAACAGCTTTTGGCTATTTCCATCTTTCCAATTAGGTACATTAGTATCATCAGCTTATAGAAACACAAATGTAATATATTAGTTTAATTTAATTAAAATGTCTGTCTAGACAGGCAAACTTGTACAGATGAAGTTGGAAGAAACCCCCCCTTTTTTTCCTCTTCCCACAGCCGTCTTTCTTCGTAGTGTACAACATGGTGTCCACAGAGGTGTTAGCGGTCTTCGAGAACACTTCAGATCAGCTGCTGGAGCTGTTTGAGAATTTCTGTGACCTCTTCAGAAACGCCACCCTCCACAGTCAAGCCGTGCAGTTTCCCTGTTCAGCCTCCTCCAACAACTACGCCCGGCAGGTCCAGAGAAGGTACTGCAGAGGCAGAGACAGTGTGCTGGGCTCTCCGTCAACAGGGATGTCATTTTTATTGTTTCCAGAACATTGTACATAAAAAAGATTATAATTATTTTTACCTAAAAAAACAACAACACCACTTAAAGTGGGCAATGAAATAAAACATTATAATTAGAGGTTGGAAGAGATCCTTGTTCTGAATATTTTTAATTGGAACAAGCGTTCACCTTTTACGACTAGGTTACCGAACTACACAATCATTTATCTATATAATTCACAAACTGGAATTGGCACTATGTTCAATACTTTCAATATTTAATTATGGACCAGTGTGGATGTGTAATTTTGACTTAGGCGGGGTCAGGGGTTAGTTTCTGAATGACAAAGGAAATGGCTGCACCAAATGTCAGAGAGGATTTGGAGGTGTGCGTTATGAAGGGAGGCAGATGTGCTGCAATTGCCTGGAGCAGAAGGGAGCCATTTCAGAACTTAATCTGGAAAAGAAGAGCGACATTAAGACAGTGAGTACAGCTCAAGGAGCTGTGATTTAATTTCCCCGTTAGACTCACAGGTATAGGTGACAAAATCCTTGCAGGGAGGTATGAAGATAACAGGAAAAGAGGGGGGAGGAGACAGAGGAGAAAATAAAGCCTAGTTTGAGCAAGGAAAAGAGCTCGGAATTGGATTTTAGAGTGGGGAAAATTGAGGTCGAATAGAACGAGAGGAGAAATTGAAAGCTGGCAAGTGCATTCAGCAAACCAGATTTTGTGGTTTGTGTAGCTGGCGAGCACAAGTCCAGTTCACAGGTGTAGATATGCACAGCCCAGCAAAAAGAAAGCTGCATCTCTACAAGACTGGAATCACAAACGCAAAAGAACACACGCCTCTATAACTATGAGTTTTTCAGAAGCATTGGATTTTAAAGGTTTTCAAATATGCCTTGTACATCAAACAATTTATTATAATAGCCACAAGTAGCTCGCCTTCCTTCACTAAAATGAGCAATCGAAAAACTATCAATAGAATTGTGATACTTGAGAGGTTGTATGTGAAAACATGAATTTGACTCCTGACTTGTAAAGCTTTTGTTTTGTGTGTTGATCAGATTTAAAGACACTATAGTAAATGCGAAGTACGGCGGCCACACTGAGGCGGTGCGGCGGCTGTTGGGTCAGCTGCCCATCAGCGCACAGTCCTACAGCAGCAGCCCCTACCTCGACCTCTCGCTCTTCAGCTACGACGACAAGTGGGTGTCTGTGATGGAGCGGCCCCGCACCTGTGGAGACCACCCCATCAGGTATGCCCCCCCCCACCATGGAAATCACTGTTTATGCTCTACTTTTATTATTATTAAATTAAACCTCAATCTTTCATGATCATTGATCATCGTCTGCGTGATGTCACGCAGGCACTACATGTTCTTGTATTCTGAGAATTTTTTATTATTATATTTTCCATGATTTTCCATTTAGCCAGTTTCAACTCCTTAACGCTTCAACCGATTTCAACATGTTATACCTCATTGTGATCGCTTTCACAGTAGTACGTATGCTATTACTTTTGACATTTGAAAAACTTGTACTTTTTACAGAATTAGCTAAAGTGTTAGTACTCCATTTAGCCAGTTTCAACTCCTTAACGCTTTAACCGATATTCTTTAGAATTTTGTGAGGGAGAGGGAGAGGGGGAGGGGGGAGAGGGAGAGGGAGAGACTAAATCCTGTTGTTAGTCACACTTTTTGTACAACTGGAATGAGGACAAATTAAGCTTTATTGTTTTGTGAGGCTTGAATGTGTACCTAAAAAAAACTTTTTTCTTATCTTAAGTATTCAGTGTCTGTTCTTAATTTTTTGCCTTCATCTTTCTGGGATTTAATTATTTTCTTTGATTTCCCCGTGTTTGTGTGTCGAGTAATTATAAACATGTTTTTAGATGCAAAGAACAATATACTTCATATTGTATGTTGTTTTCTGGCTTGTTGGAATTGTTTGACATAATCAGGTGGTGTCTACACATTTGGTAATGTTTCCATAACAGATGACTCATTATTCTGTTCCATATGTTCCAACACTATGGCACTACATCTTTTAGAAGCCTTTGTTCCTTCAACAGTGTCAAAATCTTACATTTTTCCATAAATGTCTCCAAATAGATTTTACGCCAGGGATTCAGGACTGTTGAAGTTTAAGATCCAGGCTGGCCTACTGGGACGTCCTGTGAACCACGCAGTGAGGCGCCTGGTGGCCTTCACCTTCCACCCGTTTGAACCTTTTGCCATCTCTGTCCAACGCACCAATGCTGAATATGTGGTCAACTTCCATGTGAGACACGTGTGTGCGTAAGTGTGTACACTCACCTACTGACCCTGGTACATCTCCGAGAGACAAACAAACATGGTTGCGTGGTGTTGGTGGCTTGTTCTTTCACAGAAGTGTTCGCTCTTGTCCTTCTTTTTCTCGACACAAACCACTGTTCTCTTTTGCCTTCCATCAAACTGTGGTCACTCAACCTCCAACAGCAAGGCACCAATTCTACCTTTCCCTTTCGTCTCACCACTTTTCCTTCTCTTCCCCCCTTCCAAGGCAGAACAAAGAGGAGCTGTAGGAAGGAGAGGCTGGAATAAGTGTGAATGGGGATGTAGAGAGAGTGATTGATGTGCCACGGAGGTGGGAACTGCAGGTAGCTGGACCTCTCAGAAGGAACCAAAGGTGCTTTCTTTCTCTACCACGCACTCAAAGCTACACATTCAGAATGACTTCTGCAGTTGGTCCAACACATGCTCTCTACTAAACTTTTTCACTAAAAGGAGAGGTTATTTTATATTGTACAGTTTTATACTTTTTTTAAAAATGTGTTTTAATATTATATTATAATAAACAGTTGTGTACATGTTTTCTTCTGGTAGATTTTTATCCATGCACATATTGTTGCTGAATGCGGCTGAAACAATACATTTATGGGTGAATAATTACTAATGGTAAATTGATTTTATGCTTTAATAAACACTATGAAGTGATTACTTGTCTTGACAGATATCATGCCTTTGTGCTTTCATTAGCTCTTCTCCGTTACCCTTTATATTCTGCTATTTTTAAAAAATCCTCAAATGCAATAGAGAAGTTTATTATTTAGCCTTGCCAGTCCCAAAAGCTTGACTATGTTCAAACAATATACACATTTATTACACATATACACATTTATTGCACATAAACAATTGACAACATTCTCAACACATTTGCCGTTTGATTTATGAATGTAGTATGAAACCCCCATCACTTCCTTCACAACAAATGAATTGGAGGAAACAAACTTCAAACACATTACATCAGCCATCCCACTTCTCCATTATGGTACTATTTTACACATGGAGTCCATCTGTTGTGAACACTACAACCACTGGACATCTGCTCTACCACGACGTGTCATCTCAAACACATTTCAACAAATATGCAAATGTAGGTAACACCAAAAGGTGCTAATAGATGAACGCAATAGGTGAACATGCATTATACAGAGCCAGAGACAGAGGGGGGCTGTGAAGGGTCGTGGGAGGCAGGTGCAGGGGGGATTAAGTGTACTCTTGCCCTGCTGGTGGTAGAAGGCTTTAGAGCATAAGGATAATGCAACAAAAACTGAAAATGGAAAGATGAAATAATTGTCAGTGCTGATAGACAGAAGGTGACACAACAGGAGAAATGTGGTGGATGTGAGGACTAGAGCAGAGGAGATACGCTGTGGAGCTGTAGCCTTGTATTTCGTTAAGTAAATACTATCTGGTAGATCGGGGCTTAAGGAGGCCGTGTTATGTCAGTGCGGTTATAATGGCGTGTTTGTGTTAGCTGGAGTCGACAACATGCTGGGATAATCGGCTAATTACGGGAAGAGCACGGCACAAACTGACAGACCTACATCTGCAAGACCCCATTGTCAACCTGCCCTATAGAAAAAAAACGTTATTCTAATGCTGCAATGCACAAAACTCTTATTTTAACTAGGCAATACTTTGAACATATTACAGTTATTAATTTATCTCTGTAAAATCTCTGTATTTTTAAAAGCATTTACCATAAATATTCCAAACCTTCAGAAGAAAGTATTATTTTTAAAGGATTTTTTTGGCTTTATTAACTGGGACAGCTGAGCGTGAAATGGGGATGAGAAATGGTCAGAACTCGCCATACCGCACATGTAGCCTGGTCTTAACCACTCAACCACTGGGCAGCACAGTTGAAAGTGTTCCAAGGAGTAGTTCATCATTTTACACTTGTTGTTGTGTTATTCCATTTCATATTATTAAATTTTTTAATAATTTTTCATGTTTTTTTTGCATAAAAATGATTTGACGACCTGGATTTACAGCCTGTTTACTAGGTTGCGTTCCAGTTTTACTTTTCGATGTCATTATTTCGAATTGAGGGCAGGGGTTTATGTAATTCTAAGATAGATTCACTGTTTTAGAAGAAAAGATCCTCACTTATGTTGCACCTTGTAATTATGTCTGACTGACTCTGCAAACTTCAGCGTCAAGTGTATTATGATTTTCTCCATTCTTGTCATTAGACAGCTCAGTATGGGAAAAAATGACATTCATCACGATAGATTTTTTGCAGCCAATACCAAGTTGAAAAAGTGAATGCTAAATCTGACATAGGTAACGTCACTTCTTGTGTGTTCAAACTCAAATTAGAGCTCGGCAAATATATCGGTCGCATGATTATATCTGGTTTTACATTTTGTATCGGCTGTTGGCTGTTGGTTCGGCTGACCAGTGGCGGTTTTGGGGGGGAGCAAGGAGGGCAGCTGTCCAGCGTGGCATTACCCGAGGGTGTGGCAGGTGGAGGAGACGTCAGGATGTCACACTTCAACAGCCCCTCCTACAATCATGTGGGCCCAGTGACTGTTCTTTATAGTCCCAGCTCCTCTTCACCGGCCGACCTAAGGCAGAGCCGAGAGGTGGAAGCAGGAGAGCATAAATGTGAGTGTGCCATGCCGCTCGTGTTTAATCAACCTGGCCGACCTAAGAATACTAAAAACGTAATATTCCTGGGCTTTAGGGGTGTTTTTAAAATAACAATGTGACACTACTGCTCACAAGCTTTTCCCCACTTATTTTCTGAATATTGGCCGGATCTGTGACTATTTCTGTCCTTATAGAAAAATGCCATTCATTTCTATACGGTGTGATCAAGATGTTTTACCACGGACAGTCACAGCGCCTTTCCCTCATAATCTCAGATTAAACGTGACAGTAAATGTGAGCTCAAACATCCTGATCAAAGTGTGAAAACCCTGTGGAGTTGCAGAGGAGCCTTTACAACCCACAGAGTATAAGACAATGACTCGATCTGCGCTGGGAAGTCCAGGGGCGGTGTTACGATGGGAGTTTGGGGAGGAAGGCTGGGGGTAGGGGCTTGGAGGCACTTAGCCCAGGTACTAATTCAATCAAGAACCACCACTGCGGTCGACCACCCAATAATCAGTTGGATCATGCCGGACATGTGACCTGTACGCCACCTGCAGCCATCACGATTCTGGTTGCTAATGTAAACAAGAAAATGTGCATAAATTGCTCAAATATCAAAACAGTCCTAATCTTAACTGTGGTTCTGACAATTACACTACAACAAAATACATCCTACAAAAGTACAGCTGCATTTTAAAACGCTTTGTTGTCGTGAGCAATGAAGAACATGCTAATAGAGCTCAGGATGGAAGTTCAAAAAACGTCTTGCTTGTTGCTGATGTGCTAAATGTGTTAGAGATACATTAGCCAAAACCATGTAATAAAGTAAACAAAAACCTATGGAACATTATTCGGTTGAGCCACTTCTGTTTCTGTGAGACGTTAGTTGGCATAAACCGACACCTTTCAGGCAATATTTGTGAACTAGTAAACAAGTTAATAGTAAACAAGTTTACACAATTATGTCTCCGACCAGCAGAATATTTATTCTTGATATGTGACGTACGTTGGCATGAACCGATAGAAGACATTTAGCTTTATTTGGACACTGGGCACTGCACTCGTCATTTGGAGAAAAGTATCAATATTGCCCTACAAATATCGGCAGTGGTCATCGTCCATCGGATGCTAGTGTTTGCTTTTAACCTGCATCTTGTGCTTGTCCACCATTTTGAAACAATTGTAGGCAATGTACTACTACAAATTATTTGTGTTATCCAAATGGATTTCCCTTATATTTATCTTTTTTGTGTTTTGATATTAAAAAAGCGAACATATTAAAAACCTGAATTTCAATGCTTGACAATATTACCAATTTTGCCAATCAGATTTTCCCCGCAATTCAATTAAGCGCCTTCATTTTCCCCGCGGGCAAACTCAAATAGACTATTGCACACCAGTTTAACATGAATATATTGTGATACATTTTTTAATTAAAAGCAAATTCACCCATGTATTTTCTCTTCTTTTGCCATTACATGTCTGTCCCAGTTTTACTCGGAAAATGA
Organism: Eucyclogobius newberryi; assembly: GCF_026437365.1. Classification (NCBI taxonomy): domain Eukaryota; kingdom Metazoa; phylum Chordata; class Actinopteri; order Gobiiformes; family Gobiidae; genus Eucyclogobius; species Eucyclogobius newberryi. The sequence goes on from NW_027316389.1 coordinate 22,021,515, forward strand.
CCACAGAACAGTGAAGCTGCACTTACCACTTACATGTAATTCACCTGATGCTTCTGAGCACAATAACAAATATGTAACATCTGTTGTACTGCTAACAATCAGGTAAACCCGAAGCCTTCTTCCTGACCTTGGTTGCTATGGTAACCTGGTCTTTTCTAATTGCCGTTGTCCTGGCAACAGCACAACCAATGTGATCCAGAAAAGGCCACGTTCCTGAGTGTTTCCTGTCACAGAGCAGCCTTTCAATAACACAAGCTGACATGTTTAACAGCAATGCTTCAACTAAAACATTAGATTATTAATTCTAGTTAAGAGTGTCCATTTTGCAACTGTAATATTAGACTATTTTGAACAAAATCAAACTAAATAAGCCATGCAACTCTAACATACCGTAATACATTTATTTACTTTTCTTATAACGACACAAATATGCATTTCTTTGTCATAGTTTGCTTTAACGTCCCATATTTGCTGTCAATTATTTATTAACAAAAATATTATAATAATCAAACATTTAATGTTAGGGATCATCTCAAAATGGGTTGAAGCTGAAAAGACTTAATATTTTTTGTCGGGGGGGGGTTGAACCTACATTTCGTCTTTTTGTTGCTTCGAAGCTTCAATACATGGTTGTGGCAGTAATTGTTTTGAAATGCTAAAAAACTCTCAGCAACGAGCATTAGGCCAACATTAGGCGGCGGTTGCATACGGGGAGCACGGCGTGCCGTGGCCGGAGCGGGCGTCGCCGTCGCCAACGCGGCTGGTGCAGAAAAGTTGGAAAAGCTTTTTTGCGGCAAGACGCGGCGCGGCAAATGATCAAGAGATTTGGCTCTAGTAACGTGCTACGCACTGACCGGAAGAAGGACCAACACAAACTCCGCATGAGGTTTCGGCCAATCACAGAAGACGTGAGATTCTCACTGAGACGAAAGCGCGTGAACTGCTTCTGTCATTCTGACACGTCTAAGGTCTAAACACAGAACTCTGCTCACCTCTAGTGAACATCCCTGAACATCCTTTGGTAAGTTTATATTTAGAAGTTATGAACTCTCCAAATAATGTCACCTGTCGCGCATGTTTGTTTACTTAATCCACATGGTCCACGGGCCCTACGACACATCCCATTCAACTGAAACTGTGAGATGACCACATTGAGATGAGATGAGATTAGTTTCTCACTCTCTCATCCTCTTGAGACTATCTCAATGTGGTCATCTCACAGTTTCGGTTGAATGGGATGTGCCGTAGGGCCCGTAGGCCCCCTAGGGCCCGTGGACCATGTGGAATAAGTAAACAAACATGCGCGACAGGTGACATTATTTGGAGAGTTCATAACTTCTACTGATAAACTTCCCAAAGGATGTTCAGGGATGTTCACTAGAGGTGAGCAGAGTCTATCAAGCTACTATCGTTTTATCAACGCGTAAAATTTTATGTGAAGCCAGACAAAGTCTTTTGGGGGGGAGGGGGTCCAGAGAGAGACGAAAAAAATTAAGTCTTTTCAGCTTCAACTCATTTTGAGATGATCCCTTATTTTCCGCTAGAATTGCTTTAAAACTGTTTTTAGACAGAAAAGTGAAGCAGAGTGGACCACCCTTGCACAACCAATCAGCTCGCATAGGCTCTTTCCTATAATTGTCAATAGAATAAATGTTTTCTAACTCGTTAAAACAGCAATTAGCGGTCTAATTTTTGTCACAAAGTTCTGCATTTACAATACTTTTTATGAGAGGAAAACAAAATTTAACTGAAAGTTGTAATCTGCTCTGGCACAGGCTTTTTAAGCAAAATAATATTTACTGTACCTCTTTAAAATAATCTAAAATGTATGTAATGCAAAGTGCAGTGAAAGTACCCATCATATCACAAGATTAACTTTTTTTCATATACCGGCACATTTTGATGTTTTTGATGTTTAAAACATATGTTGCATGTACTTTTCATTGGAGAAAAACTAATATTCCCTTTCATTCAAAAACAGGTTGTAAGCAGTAGGCCTTAATGAAAATGGCCTTGGTGAATAGTACAGACTGAGGGCTTTTAGCTTCGTTTTAGCATCCATTAACCTGCTGTACTCTGGGCTGTGCAGGAGGCCGTGGGTTAAAGAGCTGCTATGTAATTGGCATGATCCACTTTATTTCAACCAGAGATCATTTTCAGGCCACCTCTCATCTTTCTGTTGGCTTCTTTATTCTTTTCTACACTCAAATTAGTAAACAGAATGGTTCATGGTGACTAGCATCTTTTCAGGCTAGACTTCATTAAAAGAGTCACAAAATTGTTGTCATTTTTTTCCGAGTAGAAAAAGCTTCAGTTGTAGTCATCTGGACTGAGTCCAGATGACTACAACTGAAGCTTTTTCTACTATGGAACACGCCTGGACGAATGAGGGATTACACCGACATTTTTTTCCGAGTAACCTACAATTGGTATAAAAAAAAATAAAAAAAAATTAACCAACATCCACATTTTTATTCCTGATATATTCTTTATCAAACTTTTGAAATGCCAAAGAAAATAATGTAGTCTTTCTATTGAGTTGTTGTTTTGCAAAAATATGCAAGTGAAGCAGAATGCCCTAACTAACATTTGCCTCGCAGTAATTACTCTGACATTTCCAGGTTATTATAGTTACAATAGTCAAGAAAATTATTAACATTTTGCTCAATTTAAAATACGCACCTCCTCTGTATAAGGTGAAATGCGTAAAATCCTTACACTTGTTTCTTTACCAGTTGTGTTTAGTTTACAGATAAGTTAAGCTTAGCAGTTAAGCTGAATACACTTTTCTTAATTCACTTTTGGCTGCTTGAATAAGCCTTTATACTATTCTTTACAATCATTCCTTCCAGATTAAACCCTCACCATCATGCACAAGGCTGTTATAGAAATAAATCATTTGAATATAACATGTGGATAAACAGATCAATCAAAAGTAACATATTTACAGTGTAAATTAACAAAATGACACACACACACACACACACACACACACTATGTATGATGCTCATCTTCATCAGAAGTTGCATGTGATTCCATGACTAAATGACAGGGAAAGGGGCCAGTTTGATGAGCGTGGTCCTACATATGATGGTGGTTGGTTCCGATTTGTTCTAAATGTTGAATGCTCTCAACCTCTCAACATATTGGGCATCTGAAGAATCTGTGTAGGCCCCGCATCACGGACTAGACAGTGGATTTCAGTCTTCAGTTCATTGCAGCTTCATCAAAAAAGCCCTCTCAGATCCATGAAGGAGATAAGCCGCGCGTTTGGTCCTATGGAGCTTCCCAACCAGGGGCAGGAACTTAACGTGTAAACCCAGGTGCACACTAGTGGCCCCAAGCCTCCACCTTTGGCCCTCTCATATACCTCATGTTATTGTTATCGACCGCACTTTAATAACATGTAACAGTATCAACATTTCATATCGCACGGATTACCCCTTCAGCCATCTGTGCAGCTGATTGAGAGCACCTCGGCACTTGTGGAGCTCCTGGCGCGCAGCGGAATCACAGCAGCAGCGCGTAATGAGCGCAGGGAGCAGGCGAGGGCACGCGGGAGACCGAGTGTGAGGGCTTCAGAACATTGACGACAAATATTGGATTGAGGGGCCCTGGTGTCCCCATGAGACTCTCACGGTGTGGATACAGTCTCTCCATGTCTTGTCAAGCTTCCATATTGATGCCCAAGTCTTGGATACTTGGTTTTACGCACGAGGCGCACTGGGCTACGAGAGCGCGCATCTTTGGGAAATGTGCGCGCACCCATTCTCAGGTAAAGAGGACGGAAGAGATTTACATTAGTGATTAACGCGTCACGATGTGATGGCGTGAAATGGAGTTGGTTCAAAGCAGCTGATGGCAATAATAGAGATCACTATAGAAATTACAGATTGACCCCGATTAAACTGATTGGAGTGAATGCAGACATGCTGGATACAAGTATTGCACTGTGTGCAAATGAGAGGACTGAATTAGGCCCATTCATGAGTTTCAGAATAATACAAAAAATGTTTTTGATTAAACGTGATTAACAATTTAAAACAAAAAGACCTTAGCCAATAAACAATGGATACATATGCCAGTGTAAATGCTGTGTTTCAGATGACATCACAACATTCTATGGGCCAATAATGGGGGCTGCCACTGAAATTAGTCACTGAAAATAGTTTCAGCATTTGTGAATATACCGTTTAAATATCCATTATGAAAATACAATGTAATCAATAGGGAAATCTGTCTCTTGCCCCAAACTGAGAGTATGACATCACCCCACACTAGAATCTGAAACCCCCAATGCATTTATGTTTTAATCATTCAAGAGTGCAGAGCGACCTGAGTCGACAACAGCCACTTTTGGCTATTAAAAAAAATAGCCAAAATGTCTGTTAACATCAATTTAAACTTGTCAGTTTTGTCCTGAATGAGTCACTAGTTTATTTCAATTATTTAGTAAAAAGATTCAATTACTGTTAAATCATTTATTAAAAGTTATTTTTTATCACCAAACCAATCAAAACAACTGAAACAGATCATGTGATGATTTTGTAGCAATCATTTTAATTGGTTTTCAGTGAATACATTTTATTTATACAGGAACTGTGCCCCACCAACCCTGGGTGGCCCATTTTACCTGCTGCCCCAGTTTAAGTGACTTCAGCCAGTAGTCCTACTCATTTTGGTCTTTATTATAAAGAACAGTTTGTACTTAGGGATTTACTGACTTGAACAAACACAGTCAAAAACCAATGCAATCATTTCTTGAGGAAAGCGCCCATTTAACTGACATCTACAAATACAATGGCTCTATCTGCTGGACCAAACTAAGAATCACGGTTTAAAATGTTTTGACACAATTTTGAGCTTCCACTGCGACCATACGTTCAGGTCAATGAGCCAAAAGAAGAAGAGCAGCTGAAGTTAAGGTTTTTTTAAGCGGTAAATTATCGAATTTCTACATAATATTTAAATACTTGGTAGGAATTCTACGATCTATTTAAAAATTAGCCTATGTATTTAAAATGTTATAAAACCTGCCAAAATAATTTATTTTGTTGATTTCATAAACACTTTGTCACTGTCCATTATTGGACTATTTTCTCAAATGTAACCTGTTAAACTTTCTTTGGGCGCGTACCTCAAATTAATTGAATTAATTAATATCCCTGGTACACTTGTTGCTGGGTCATACTCAACAGCTGCCCTATAGCAGCCTGACAAAGATGTGGCTGCATTTATGTGCCAACAGCCTCTCCGATCATCTCAGGCACATATTTATATGTGCAGGGTGAGGTGTTTTGCCAAAGGACACAATTACACCATTCACTTCTGCTTGGCTTGTACAGACAGCGTTTTGGTCGAAGGTGCATGTGTCAATACTGATACTGCCCCCCCCATTGGTCCAGTAAGTAACGAGCGTAACATAAAGAGCAGTGATACCATAAAACAACAACAACAACAACAACAGAACACGTTTTAATGGAACACCATCATGGCTCTACGCCTCACTTTAGTTTGACTTTAAAAGCAGTATTTTAGGGTTCATATTTGTGGTGTCCTCCTTTACCGATAGCACATCCAAAATTGTTGGGACTAACATTTATGATATTTTGTGTCTCTGGTGTAACATCTCGATCTTTTCAAAGAGGTATTGGCCCACATTGAAGACTTTGTGACTTTGTACGTCGAGCCTCGTGCGTGCGTGAGCCGCGTGCGGGGCGGTGACGTCATGGGTCAGCTGACTGGTTTGTTTTGCTGGAAGTCGCGCTGATAAAAACACAGCTCCAGTTTAAAGGAAGCGACGACACTGAAAGCCTCTGGTCCAAACAAGGCCCGATACTTTGGGCCCAGAGCGAAACCACAGCACACCGCAGCCACGTAGACCCGCTTTTTACGCGTTTAAGCGTTTTGTATTTATCTGGATAAAGTCTTAGTTCTTTAATTTGACACCGTCGCTACCTCAGTTGTTTTTTGGACTTACTGCCAGCTGACTTTGACGCAATATGCCTTCAGAGAAAACCTTTAAACAAAGAAGGACGTACGGTAAGTGTAGCCTATTAATGTAGCCGAAATGTTTGTTGTTCTCATGTGGATTTAGCGAGTCATGTCGGTATTTCTACGCTGCGGGAGAACATAACCTCTGGTAATATGGACTGGCTTGATACCCTGTCGAGAGGGCTTTTGAAGGCCTGTTTTCCCCTCGCTGAATGACATGTTACAGTTCAATAAGTAGGTTGGATATGGAGTATGAGTTAGTGCAGTAGGCCTAGTTACATAAACAAGAGTCTGTGCTTGATCAGCATTTCCAAAATACACCCTGGATCTGAGCTGTACTCTTTTGTGCAGATGCAGGTCACATACAGCGCCTGTCTGAACTAAATATATATTCTGCTGTGAGGTCTGCAGTTGTGTTTGTGGGCCATCCGTGCTGTGGAGGAAAACAAAGTGGTGTCGAAATGCAGAGGAGCAGAGCAGAGCTGCAGGATTGGGGGATGGGACAGTTGGAGAGGTTTAAGAGGGTCACAAAAGCGTTACTCCAAGCTCTTGACTGTCCCAATTGGCCACAACACAGTCCTATTTTGATCGATTAAGTGCCATTACAGAGTTGTTATCATCAGTGTTGACGAGTAGTTACATTTTAGGCCCACATAAACGCCAGAGGTTCCTTATTACCATGACAATCGGATTAAACACACACACTTGTTTAGTTTCTCTTTTGTTTTGTCAGAGGTTTTATCTATGTCATCCCCCATAAAGAATAACTTGCAGACAGTACAGTGAAACACTATTGGTCCAAAGATCTTGCACAACTCTCACATGACGAAAAATAAGTGAACATGTGCTTTGGGGCCTATACTATTGAAGGAAAATGAAAACATGTGGCCATGATTGTAAATATGAGGGCGAAAGACAACTTGTATAATGGATATACATAGTTGTGTTACTGCTGTAGGCCTAAGACTACAAGGAAATGGCTTTCACTTTAAAGGTTTGTTATTCCAAAATTGTTACATGTTCATTATACAACCTGAGTCTCAATAATGGCTCTAACTTTCCATGTGAACCCTTTTGATATGTAACTTGTTGACATGTTGTTTACTAGCCACTTGCCAAATTAACTTTTTGAATCTGTGTTGTAAAGCAGCCACCTTTCCCCACACCAGGAACGGAACAATATGTCTACTGTGTCATCAAAATGAATACATCACACACGCATAGATTCCACTGCTGACTAATTCTTATACTGTAATTAGTATGTACTAAGAAATCCCCAGTGTGTTTCACAATTGCTTCCTTATTTTAGTACATTTTTTTTAAAAACTCCGTGACTCAGCAGGCATTTGTGTCTTGTCTCACTGTGGCTTTACATACTTCGTCTATTAGTTCGACCGGGCCAAAGATAAACAGTGTGACTTGGCAGCGAAACATGTTGGTTTTGATTCTTCGGTCAAAGGAAATGCAATTTTCCATTTGGGAGATGATTTGGAGGGATGTCACAAGACTTTGCACAAACCATTGGGATGTTTGTAATAGTTCAGGTCAGTGTGCTGTAGTGTGCTGTCTGACCTAAGTACAGTTTTGTTGACCGTATTGGACAAAGGAGAAGTGCAAAGGGATGTCATAGAAATTGCATACTTGTGGAAATTAGGGACAAAATGTGCTTTCATTACGGTTGCTCAATCTTAAAAACAACAATGTTCCCATTTCATGCCCACTCATCTGCGCTAATAATTGGACTCACAATATTTGATTAGATATAAATTATGGTCTGGTAAACCGGCAAAATCCCATTAAATAGAACAAATGTGGACTTTCTTCAGTCTTGCAAAACTAACTTGTGTATATTATGCATGTCTTTTTTTCATCATTCCCCAGATGGAGACACTATTTCTCCTCTAACCCACTGAATACCGTGCAAGAGTTATTTGGAAAGCTCATTATGTATTTGCTCATGGCACCATTTGATTCCTCTTAGCACTTTTTGTTTTCCGATTGTGCTGTAACCAATCATTGAGTTCATTATGCAAAGGAGAATTCTGCTTTTTACATTCAGTCCCTTTCATTTATTTGTCTCAGATTTGCACTAATATGTGAATTGTGAGGCCACTCTCTCCTTCCATTTATCCTCCCTTTATTGCAGTAAACATACATCGCACTAATGGAAATATACCAGTTTTACAAATGGTGGTAAACACTCATTAAAAATGTTCATTTCTTTTCACAGAACAGAGAGTAGAAGATGTCAGACTGATTCGGGAGCAGCACCCAAACAAGATCCCGGTAAGTTCACATTGTTTTAGAATGAATCCAGAACAATCTTTTGTTTGCTCTTGAGTAAGAGTTCTATTGAGTTGACAAGAAAGAAAATGCTGCACACAGGAAGCCAGAGATAACGAATATGTAACCATATTTCCTGTTGATGCAGAGAAGACCGTTTTGCTTTGACTAACAATTGAATGTGACTCAAAAATACAAGTTTATGTGAAAATTAGCTTAGCACTGGACAAGGTGGTACTGAGCTGTTAACAGTGTTTGCTTTAAGTGTGCCTTGAGTCTAGGTGAATATCTCCTACTTACAACATGTAAACACATGGTCAGTTGTCCATCTGGTGACCGTAGAGACGTGTGGCTGTGCTTCCTGTCTGTCATCCCGGGGCTGCGATGCCATGTCGTTCTAAGGGTGCAGTGGTAGAGATGGGACAGATGCCCAGTGTCATTGTAACCTGACTATTCATGCAGACACATGGGGGGGAAGGGGTAAAACATAGTTAAAATATGCCTGGGGTTATGGTAGTATATTATCTTGTTTTACTAAGCACTTCTAAATATTATGTTTGGACCTTTCACTGCATGTGTGTAATGTTTCAGTCATTTTGCATTTCCTTATCAGTACTTTGGTTTTGGACAAAATAAATTTGTTTAAAACCAAAAGGACAGTGTGACACAGACCTTATCATAAGCTACACTGAGCATGTCCCTCTGCAGGTCATCATTGAGCGGTACAAAGGAGAGAAACAGCTGCCCATCCTGGACAAGACCAAGTTCCTGGTGCCAGACCATGTCAACATGAGTGAGCTCATCAAGATTATTAGGTAAGTGTCTTTATATATCCAGCCATTTATTTTGAGACCGTCAATAAATACATGAAGAAAGTTAAGTGTATATGTCTCAAAAGAACATAAGAATTTAGTTTCCTATTTGAGCTCGAACAGAAGTGTGACTTATTGAATGCTACCCATGTCTTACATTAAGACATAAATCAAATGCTTTTTCTGTTGTTTACATCCACTTGAGACAGAAAAACACCAGTTAATTTCAGCTCTACTTACTACAGATACACACAATAAAGTTCCATAAGTCAGGAGAATGTATCAAACGGGTACAGTCAACAAATTATTGGTATTTTCACAGTATTATTATGAGAAACAGTTAGGCATTATTAAGTTGTAACTGAAAGACACTGGTAAGGAAACACTGCTTGGTAATAAGTGTTTAAATAACATTTAAAATTATTGTAAAATATAAAGTTTTATAAAAATCTTTTTAAAAATGTAAGAATGAAATATAAGAATATGGAAATATTTTGAGAAATCCTCCCACATTTTGTGTCAAATAAGGTAACACATTTGTATTACTTATTAGGGGACATTGTCATGATTTTAAACTACTGTATCCAGTTCCAAAGGTTCAGACTGGCTTGCATGTTTTGATTCCTTTTCGCCTCTGTGTTTGACCACCAGGAGGCGCCTCCAGCTGAACTCAAACCAGGCCTTCTTTTTGCTTGTGAACGGTCACAGCATGGTCTCAGTGTCCGCTGCCATCTCTGAGGTGTACGAACGCGAGCGGGACCAGGACGGCTTCCTCTACATGGTCTACGCGTCCCAGGAGACTTTCGGCTGTGCCACCGCCCCACAGTGAACCACATTTTCACACCACCCACCTTCGGACAATGCTAGTTTTTAGACCTGCACCCTCTTCCCCTGTTTGAGCTGTACCTATAGTCCAGGCTGTAATCTGCCCAGTCGACCAAAAGAGTTCATTCAGTAGAGAAAGCTGCTCTTTACTGTCTTACAGCGCTCTTACACACCAGTGACAAAGGGCATTCCCAGTGTTTCTTCATTTTAATCTGCATACGTTTTTATGTGGCAATATTACCATATTTATAGGAATTTTAGGGGAGGGTTTGCCATTTTGCCCATTAGACTTTTGCCACAGAAAGGATCTTTAATACCAAGTTTCATTCCCATGTCATTGCCTCCCGCCTCGCAGCTTGAAGCATTTTCACTGTAAAACGAAGATGTTAGAAAACAACTTGATGATTGTAGCTTTGGTGTGCGTATCTGTTATAGCTTTGAAATTAAAGGTGTCTCATGGGAGTATACCCAAGTCTGGACTCACTACGAGCTTGGTGAATGGAGCTTGATCAAAATGCTCATAAATATTAATAAATTAAAGCTAACTAAAAAGGCCACACAGACTCGGATGTAAATCATTCATTTTCATCTCTATCATTTTCACAATCATGTTTTATAAGAGTGTTTTACCAGTGTTTTCTAATTTGTTGTGGATTTTACTTGATTGTATGTAAACTACAGTTGGTGTGAGTGTCAGAGGAGCAGAGCATGCCCCAGTGCTGTATATTCTTCTGCCTGTCCCTCTGATTCATTTTGCACATTCAAAAACAGCAATATCATAGAACCTCTTGTGTATTTATGTTGTTTTTGTAATCTATAATAAAGGAGGAAAAACATGTTTGTTTGTCGGCGTAATCCCTCATTCATTCGTCCAGGAGTGTTCCATTGTAGAATTTTGAGTCCAAATTACTACAACTGAATCTTTTTCTACAACATGTAAAACGTGTTGTTGTTGCTATTATTCATTAAAGGTTTGAAGAACTACAAGAAACTATATTGGTATTGGCACAGTATAAAAGTAAAATAGTAATTGCATAGATGTGGTATGTTGAGGATGAAGCAAGGTGAGGATTTCAACCATGATAAAATGATGGGCAACACAAAGTGTTTTAAGGCACACGATCAAGATTATATATATTTTTTAACACTTGCAGTTTAACAAGCTTGGAACTACACTCAAATAAATTTAAGTCCGAAACGGTGCCCTTCCTCTTAACAGTTTAAAATCAAGTGTTATGAAGACATACACATACAAAAACAATCCTGTTTGAGGCACAAAAAAAGGGGGAAAAAAATCTATAAAATGTACCTGAGTTACAGACTGCAGGATGTTAGAAATGAGATATGAGTTATGCATAAAAAACATTTTGACAGAGAGAAGCACTTTCTGTCCTAATATTAGACAATCACATATGAAACATTAAACATACTTAGAATAATCAGTTATAAATAAAGGTTGAAATCTGTGTACTGTGCCCTCCAGGGGAACAGTTATCTGAAGGACCAACAGTCCTCGTGTCTGTTGACCTCTGGGACCAGCCCAGCTACTCACGTTAAAACAACTACAGCTCTAATCTGACTTCAAGAACTCAGCGCATGAACAATAATACATTTAAAAAACACTTGAATAAAAAAACATGCACCTAAAACAATTTTGTACTTGAGTGTTGTTTGACATTTTGTAACATAACATTTTACCTGAAACATTTTGTACAGTCCCAGTCCTAGACCCTGAAAACCCAATGAATTCTTTACTCCAGCCATGACAGGAGTTATAAACTGTATGTAAACCTGAGACTCTCATTGTCTTTGTGGAGCAGCTGGAGCATAATGATGATTCTTGTTTAACAGTTTCTATCTTTGGTCATCTTGGACTCTTTCTTTATGAGTGGTCAAAAACAGTAAAAACACATAACTGTGAAAAAATATTATGATTGAACTGATTGAACTGTAACCTCGTTTGGTGCCACAAAAAAAAAAAGTTCTAATGCTACAATGATATGTTTGAAGTAAACATCAAATGCCTAACATACATACATCTATGTACAGTAAATAAACTTTAATATGTAATTATTAAAAGTGCAACTGAAGAGAGATGTGTGCTCCTACAACACTGAGGCAAAGTCCAGGCCCAGGCCAAATCCTTTTCTCTCATTAAGTTGTTTATGTAATAAAGCTTGCAGCATTGTTAGTAATTCTTGTTGTGTAACTTGTAAATGTTTACTACTGAACTGCTGAAATGAAACTATGAAAAATGTCTTAAAGTTTGTGCCAAATTTACAGAAAACGAGGTACTGCTGAAATAGGATTTTGCTGTTTAATCACCAGAGTCCTTGGTGTCACTGTGAGCGTTGTACTTCAGTCGAAACATACCTGAAAAATACAGAAAAATAATTTCAGTTGGAAACATCCGTCATCGCCTCTTTTCTCGTTCCTGTGTGAGGGAAACTAGACTTTTACAAGTGCACATGAAAACATAGTTGAGTGCTAATGGATAAGAGTAAGCATGTTTTATTTAACACTGCACAAGAGTAGTTTTGTTGTTCGAACCTGGCTGGGCTGAGTCCATGGACGGCTGTTTACAGTCTTCTGCTCTGTGTCCACTGGTGCCGCAGTTATAACAGGACAAACTCCCTGCTACATGCTTCTGGCCTACATTTCCCAGCATGCCCTGGAAATGGCTCTGTTGCTGGTCATGTGATTGTGGGCTGTGGTGATAAAGAGGCGGGACCATCATCGGGTACGGGAAGGGCGCGGCCCCGTTACCCGCCGAGGTGGATGAGGCGATGAGGGGGCTCAGGTGGAGCAGGGGTCCCAGAGTGAAGAGTGACGGCCCAGGCGAGAACTGTTGTAGGTAACCGGCTGTAGCATATCCCGGCAATGCCCCGTACGCACCGCAGTTACCGTGACAACCACATGAGCTACAGACACAAGCCGACGGTCTATGATCGGACGTACCACAGTCGAGTGACGGAGCAGAAGCGGAGGTTGGAGGGTAGTAAGTACTTCGGAGAATTGTACTGCCAGTGGCCATATGTCCTGTCTGAGGCTTTGAGGAAGAACAAGAGGAGACCAGGGGGCAGGCGAAGGGTCCCGACGCTGTAGGAGAAGATGAGGACGACAGGTGGAAGTGCAAAGGAGGATGAGAAACATGATGGTGGCTGTTTGAGGTGGACGTTAAAGCTGAACTGGTCTCCACCATCAATCCTACCGTCCCACTCACCAGCCCGCGACAAACAGAGTCCTGCTGTCGTCCAGGCGGAGACCCATCTATGTTGAGACCTGGGAAGAGCGTTTCTAATCTCACCCCAACTCCTGTGCCAAAACCAACTCCGAAGCCCAGAGGTTTAGAGCGCTCGTCGGGGGAAGGGAGTGGAGGCCTTGGTTTGCGTGGGGAGGTCAGGATTCGGGCTGGATTTGAGAGCGGAGAGAGATGATTCTGGTGGGGGAAACTGGCTTGTGGTGGGAATGAGGTTTGCGGGACGCTGAAGGGAGGAAGGGGATCAGTTTGTACAGGCAACACCTGCGCTGTGGGACGCGTGTGGCCAGCGGGACAGCTAGAGTTCAGGACATAGAAACTGGACCTTTCCTTGTCCGGGCTAGCACTAAGGGCATCCGTACCAGACACACCTAAATATAGATCAGAAAAGACACGAGGAAAAAATTAGACATAGCATAAACAGTTGTGAATCAAAGTGTCTTTTGAGTCTAAGGAGAACTAACGTCGGTGGAAGTCTCGGCTCCTGTCGAAACTGGACTCACAGCAGAAGGGGGTGCGAGGGGAGCAGGGGGAGCTGGAATATCCCGAGGATGAGCTGCTGTCTGTGGATACTGGGGGATGGTGGGTACCTGCCTCCACCTCAACTCTCAACTCAGCTGTAAACATGGATTTTGGATTCAGTGAATTCACATGGGAGTGTTTTAGATGCAACAGCGGCTTCAATGTCAAAGGTTTACCTGCATTTGAGGCGTGGTGCGATGGTCCCATGTAACTAGAAGGAGTCACTCTGGCTATTACACTGCATAACCTCTTTTCCATTTTCATCTCCCGGCTGGAAACAAAGAGGGCAATATTAAATTAGCTGGCTTCCTCTATTGCCTCTATTTTGCATGCAACCGAATGATCCAGTGAATGCAGATAAATACATAAAACATTGCATAGTAACAATGTGCAAAGTAAAGACAATAACAATGCCCAAGAGTCTACGTAACTAAAACTAGTGTACTACGCGTCCACCACTAGGGGGGGACACAACACATCTATCATGTCTGGAGCTCTTGTCATCTTTATGGAAATCTCTGCAGGATGTTTCCATTAGTTTTCCCTGTTTAAACATGCACTCACATGTGCGGCCGCTCTACTGGAGTTGTTGCTATTCAGAGTGGAAACTTGATTGAGTGATAATAAGTCCAGAATTACATTAGGAAAACTCATAGTCTATTGCTTGCAGTTGTTTTCAAGTTTGTGAATGTATTTTAGATGGTTATCTGGTCATGTACATCTTATCTGTCAGCTCGCTCTAGTTAACGATTGACACTTTTTTAGCCTAAAAGCACCTGTTGATCAGTCTTTCTGTTAATTGTTAATAGGGCAAAGTATCTGATATACTATACTGCTCTGAACCTGTGACCAAGTGACAAGTTCTACTGAAATGTTTGTTAAACACAATTTTTCCTGAATTAGTCACTTAAATAGAAAGGAAAATGGAAAAGCCTCATTTACGAGAAAGTTCTGAAACTTTTTCTACAATAAAAACCGCGCTTGATTTTCATTCAAGGAGAAAGAGTTCAGACTAGAACTGGATAACAAACATCTTGAATTTTTTATTATCATCGCTACTTACTCCGCAGATTTCTGCAGCTCAAGTTGAGTCTTCAGTTTCTTTTTAGCTCCTTGGGTAAGATCGTACTTGTTCAGGTCCTCCTCTGTCAGCGCCAAGAACTACAGAAAGTAATGTTGTTGTTTTTTTAATCTTTAGTGCAGAATCAGATAAAGGGGAGATATTATGCTAAACAAACTTTAATGAGCTTTTGACATTGTTACAGTGGTGCTTCCTTATGATAAGCTTACTCATCAAAGTTGTATTTTAAATCATTCCTGTATGTTAAGAGTAATCCTGAGGCTCAAGTGATCAGAAAGTTCCTGTTTTCACCTACCCCCTATCCCTGCCCACAAAAATTCAAGACTTTGAGTGACACATGTAAGGCTCTAAAATGTCATGTAGTCACAAAAATTTAAACATGTAAATTACAAACTTGTTACGGTGAAATGTCACTATGAAGGGGTGTGGCTTATCAGTTCTGCAGTTTTGAACAGGAAGTCAACGCACCAGATTCTATTACTAAGCCATTTCATGTCAATATTGAGATTTAAAATGAACAAAATATTAAATAATGATCTAGCCTAATATGTCTCCTTTGAAAATTGATTGATTCATCGATCAACATTTAACTGACTCATTGGTGTCTTGTCATTGATATAACATCAAGAGAACAAACAAATACCTCCTCCATGGTGAGCTGCTTAAAGACAGGGTAGTACTTGTGGAGCCGCAGTTTTCTCAGCCAGTCCAGAATGCCGTTCTGCTCCGGGGCACTGGCCTGGGGCAGCGCTGGTGGCAGTGCATGGGACGGGGGGCGAGAGTGGAAATGGGAGAAGGAGAGCGTTTGGGAATGGGCCTGAGCAAATGATAACGATTGGCAGTATGGAAGGGGAGCACTGGTCTGACTGGGGGGCGTCTGCAGGTGATTTTGGGGATAGGAGTGCTGTGCTGTTGGGTGATTGGGCACATCACCTGTACTGGGGTGGGGTGGAGGCAGAGGGGGCAGCGGAAAGGCCTGTGGGAGGGGAGGAGGGAGAGATGCGATCGGGAGAGAGGGACGGGTCATGACAGAGCTGTGGGCGCTGACGACCGGCAAGATGCTGGCCACTTTATACACAGGTCTAAGAGAAGAGAAGAGGAAGACTGATGAAGAGGGATAAATAACAGTTATGATAAAAACTAAATAATAGCATCACACCTGTTGACACCCTTGTGCTGCACCATAAATCCAGGATCTGTGTGGAAAAACAAAACAAATGTCTTCATACATCACAATCAAGAAGTCTATTAAAGAAAGGTCTAATCAAATTCAGCTAATGTCTAATGTATTTTATGAAGAATTGTGTGGTAAGTAACTTTAACTGAAACAGATGGTTGTAGTTCATACTGTTATAAATATATCAGAGGAACATGTTATCATTTTATCGCTGAGGCAAGTTTGTAGTTAGTAAATTTTGTTCACTGACAGTGGCAATAAATCCTTCTGATTCTTTTGTCCAGCTATTCAAATAGGGCTGAAACAAGTGAATCGATGAATCACAACTAATCGATTATTGAAATAATTGTCAACTAAGTAAGCAATCGAACAGACATTTAGAGTAATACAAATCTCCTATTCACAGGCCTTTTGCAATTTAAACCACAGAAGAACAGCTCAAGAGTTTAATCGATTAGCAAAATAATTATTAGTTGCATCCCTAATTTGAAATTTACGGTTATTGGGTAAATGTCTCAGCCACAGTGGGATCACGTTCATACTCAATGATGGTAAAACTTTGACATATATATGTTTTTCCGTTCTCTCTAGTATCTCCTATCTCTAATTACAGTGGATGAGATTATAAATAACCAGCAGATGAAGTCACACTCAGAGATCAATGGCAGTTACACTGTGCAGCATGAAGTCAAAGGCATCCAACACAAACACGCCAGACCAAATTCCCCAACCAAAATAGAAACAGCTCTTTTTCACACCTTCACAACACAGACTCAAAGAGTCCCTGCAGACACCTCTATTAATCTTGTTCAATACAATCACATAATCATAATCATAATAATACAATTAAGTGTCTTGCCCAAGGACACAGCGGCAGTATTAACTGGTCAAAGCTGGGATTTGTGAACAGGTTACCACAGCAGCCGCTGGATCACACTGTCACAATCCACTGAAATGTAACCATTTATTTTATACAGTTTATGTTTGTCATATTTTGGCTGCTGAAAGGCCATTCAATAGTGATAAGGTCGAATTAATTTGATTGTGATGACAAGTTATCACATGATGTACGTGACACGTTAGGTCAGATAATGTACTTACTAGAGCTGGAGGTATATGAACAGGTGGTTGCCGTAGAGACCGTGCCCTGTGAAGGGGGCAAAGTAGGCAGTGGGTTTGCAGTAGGGAAAGTGGGCGTCGGAGGCCGGGACCTTTTGAAAAACAACTGGACACTGTGGTGCTGGAGCATATGTGGGGGCAGTGTGCACAGACACCTGAAGCAGAGCGAACACACAAATTCAACTTTTTATGTAAATGTAATTTAACGTATGTATTTTCTGCACTTTATGACTACAAAGACAATAAACCGCTACCTTGGATCCATGTTCTGAGGAAGGACTTTCTCAACTTCGTCATCAGAAAAAGCTTGTGACAGCTTTAGGAAAAATAATACAACTTGAATCACTTGAAGCCTGGGCACATGAGGTAAGAAATGTATGGTCTAAACTAAAGCACTGACCTGTGTAAGCAGTTCTGTCACCTCTGGTTCAGTTCGAACTACAGAGGACACAAATCCATCCGACCACTGAGTCTGAAAAGAGTTTAGTATCATGAGCATTATTATTATAAACATATATAAACATTCATTGTATTTTCGCTGATGTATTTACCTCAAATATAAGCTCAGTGGTCTCTTCAGACCTGCGTGTGACTCCTCTTAGTGTGACTCTTTCAATCATCACTAAAACAAATTCAAATGCAATGTGTTATATTATATATATACACCAAAAACCAAATTATAATTAAGTGGCACTTAAATTTCAAGTCATATATATATATATATATATATATATATATATATATATATATATATATATATATATATATATATCTTTTGTGTGTGTGTTGTTGCAGAAGCAATACAAACATTTCAAACTTGATTGAACTTGAAGGAACAGACTCCATTCTCAATACCAATTTTGATACCACAATGATAACAAAATACTTTTTTGAGACAACAAAATGTTCTAATACAAATAATAACACAAAATAATAACGTGTGGTCTTAAACTAGTTCGGTCTTGTTTATTTGATTTTCTTTTGATACCTGCTCAAATGTGTAACTAATTTAGGACAGGGACAATACAATGTTTTGCATTATATTGTCTCATGGTCTTGCTGTATCATATCAGAAAAATGTATCACAATACTTTAACGACACATCTTTATAATAAATCTGCAGTGCTTCACTGCTTTCATAGTTATATCGGAATTATATGAATTCTACAGAACGGGAGAGTACAATTAACTTGATCGGCCAAATACTATGATCAAAGAATATGTTTTATGTTACATGTACATGTGTTTGTGACTAAGTTACAGACAAATGCCAGTGTTGGCATCAGTATAGTTGATAACAGCTTTGATAGTGGCCAAAGCACAACCGGGCCATAAAAATGCAATTGCTTTAATAAATGCCAAGCTGAGACAGTTAGTATCTTGTGCATAATATCTAAATATCTAAATTTATTCCAGGCAAATTATTGCTGTTCCAAATAATATTTAGCCAGAGTACTTACTAGTGAACTGTATTGCAATACAAATCAACATATTCATATTTTCATCTATTATGGGTGAAAAATTGCAATATCTTGAATTACAATATATTGTGTATTACAATATATTGAAATTGCAATACATATCGTACCGTCATCATGTCGTATCGTGAGTACATCCTACCGTTCCAACTCTACTAGTTTTACTATTCATGTCTTTAGACCACACTGTCTCACTGTCAAAAAGTCTCATCTGTTCACTTTGTAAAAGAAGCAGACTATAACAAACCAGGACAGTCAAATATCAAGGTGGAACATTAAATATAATCTGACTTTGTCTTTCAGTACACATTATGTAATAGTCAAAGGTGATTTGTGGAAGTCCTATACATTACTTACACATGTATCCATGAAATCCATGTCTTAAATAATAAAAAGCCTTGAGTGACCTTGCAGTATTAATGTAGTCCTGTTAATACTTGAGCAAGACCTGCCCCAGGAGAACAGGCACGTTGGGACGTCTTCTCTGCCATTACAATTATGTCATTTGATACAAACTGAGCTAAAAATGTGGGGAAGATAGGTGTGTGCACACACCTAGACAGCACACACCTACAGACTCAAACAGCTCAGACTGATGTGGAGTGCATTAAACAGCAATAAAAACAAGAGACCAAAGATAAAGGTGGATGCCCATGTAATTATTAAAAGAAACATGAATTATCCATCTTAGTATGGAACATATGTGACTGAGAGAGTACACTGACATAACAAAATACCTTATTTAATTGAAACTACCAAAATAGAATCTGATAATAAAAATGGAAACTCTCTCCAAAATCTTATCAATCTGGTTTCATTGAGGGGTTTCCAACCTATTTTAAACAATAACAACAAGGTAAAATTCTACAAAAAATGTCCACGCCTGTAGGTCCTTAATTGTCTTTTGTTTAAATGTGTAAATGTTTTGTTTTCTCACGCGCGTGGTGTTTTCTAAGCTCAGGTCCTCTACCAGGGCAGTATCTTTGCTGTTTCTCCTGCACTTTTCTGGACTGAGATGTCTGGTAAAACATTACGACGTTACAACACAGGAATGGGAGGTATTATCAAGAGCAACAGCTTCTGGATCTAGAAGCTTTTGTGGAACAACTTTCTGGATCACATGTTGTTCCAAACAAAATGCTCCTATAGCGCTATATATTTGTTTACAGACTTTTAGAAGGAATATGTAGGTAGCATCTGTATTGTGTCCAATAAGCGAGGGAAGGATCGGTGGAATTATATAGTATAGTAGTAGAAGTATATACAATATATTCAAACCTGTTTGTAGTTACCATGTTGGTAACATGTTAAACATGTTGTTTAACACGCTAAGGATTTCTCATAATTGATTATGTAGCCAGAGAATAGGCCGAATTCATAAAAGGTCCTAATTAACAAAGGTATAGATTTAGTGGGATCATTCATAAATAAAAGAACATCATCCGCATAGAGTGATATCTTATGAGAACTGTTTCTATGCCTCATACCATAAGATCCAGAGCAGTTGCGTTACAAGACTGTTGTAATAATTGTTAATCATAATCATAATCATAATTGACTGCTGCATTGTCTTTGGTCATTTATTAACCACGTTAGCAGAGGGACAAAAATGTCTACAAAGGTTTTATAGACCTCTGCAGGAAAGCCATCTGAACCACAAGATTTTTCCAATTTTTAAGACAAAATTGACTTCAACTGTAATGTTAGTATTGAGCATTATCCTGTAGGTCCATTTAGGGTCATTTTAATCTCTGAAAGAAAAAATCCATATTACATTAACAATTAATATTTTTAGATTTGTCACAAAAGTCACAGAAATATTTTCTAAACACATTGGTTATGTAGACTGGTTTTCAACGTTTTCCTCTGACTTCTGTTATTATATATTTCATTTTTATTATTTATATAGTTCCATTTCTGTTCTTTTAATTTGTAGTGCGTTCAGTGCGTTTCTTTTACTAACCATAACCTCTTCCCAACTCTCAGCTGTACGAGAGCATTCATGTTCAGCCTCTGCTCCTGTCTGTTTGCTTCATGAATCCTTTTCCTTCTTCTAGCAGCACAATAGGAAACTATTAAGCTTTGTAGAAAATACATTTGTCAGATCAGTGTCTCCCTTATCATTATCATCAAGATTTTCTTTTGTTTTGTTACAAAAAGTTGAGTCAGATAGTTTTTCTTTCAGGAGAAAGTTACTTACATTGTATACGGTGCATTATCCAACAAAAGTATGCTTCCTATACTGCTATGCTTTACTCATTTCAATATTGTTTTCGAGACCAAGAAAAATAAAAAAAATGCAATACTTTAATGGGGATATGAAAAAAAATATAGTCGTTCTGTCCAGGGTGCCTACATGTCCAAACATCTACTAAGTCCACCTGATCTCACATTTGTTGTAGAGTTTGTCTTGGAATTAATTTAGCACCTGGTAGGTCTGCGTAATGCAAGTTTCCCACTTTGACTCAGGTCTCAAAGGCTTTTTACCTGGTTAAATAAAGGTTAATAAACAAATCAAAAGTAACTGTATAGGCCTGTCACAATAATTACCACATCAACCCATTGTTCAATAAAGAATAGCTTGAACAATAGTTATTGTTGTCTACATTTTGTTCTTTTGTAGTAAAATCATTTCAGCTGTTGCGGGTTGAATAAGTCTCTTCTATGTCTCTTCTATTATTAACACCATTATTAACTAACTTGTTAAGTGTATCATTCTGCAATTTATTTTTCGCATCTCGTGTTTTTTGTGTGTGTTTCAATATTACCATTCATAGCCATATTTCCTGTGGTAATATATTAAAGATTTGCAATCACGACAGGCCTGACTTTGACGAGACTGACAGCTTGTTTTTGTTTCCTTATTTAGTCTAAAATCAAGACAACTACAGACATCATGAAACTGGCTCAGTGTCAGTGAGTGCATTTCATGACCTTTGCTGTATTTCTGCTCCATGTGGTGTTACTGTCTGTTGATGCTTTGATGATGATTGCCCAAAAGAACCTTGAACCTGAAACCATGTGCACAGCACACAGACACACACCTCCGCCTTAGGGCTGCATTCTTGGGACTTAGACTCTGAGTTCAGATGTGCCAGCAGGCCGCATCATGTCGGACCAGGTTTAACTCTGTGTGGACAAATGTCAACACCTGGGATACCTACAGTCTGCTAGGTTAAAAAAAAAAAAAATGTGGATCCCCATTAGCGTCTGCAAAGCTGTAGCTATTCTTCCTGTGGTCCATAGTTAGTGCCAAATGGTCCAAAAGACAGACTGCAACTTAAGGAAAGTCCCCTTTATGTATGTACCGGTATGTTTAACTGCTCTACTGACTTTATTGTTTATTCTTATTGGATTGAATTATTAATTAATGATTGTTTGTGGCAAATGTATTAATATGCACAAGATTAATCAAAAAAACAATACCCAGACTATAATAAAATAATAATCCTAAAACTAGTATTGAAACTAGATCTCATTTGTATTTGATACGGAAATAAATCACAAAAATCTGACTAAATTGGACCTTTCCTGAATAGTTTTAGTGTTGTCTAGATCTATATCAAGACTAGTATAAGACCACAAGGTAATCTTAAAGAAAGTACAATTATTCTGTGCTGAAAATGACATTTTGTCTAAAATTGTTGTTTGTTGTTGTTTTTATCATTATTATTATTATTATTATTATTATATCATTATTATTATCATTATTATTACATTATTATTATTATTATTATTATTACTACGGTATTAAAGTCTGTATCGAGTATAAAGCCTTTTCCTTTCAAGTCTGAAATTCTAGCATTGTGACAACACTAATTTGCACAATACCTTTTGTGTTTTTTCCCTGGTGAGTTTTAGGTGACGGTGCTGTGTCCTGTTTGTGCAGAGCAGGAGAAAGAGGTGATGGAGGCGGGGCATCGTGATGAGGAAGGCCAGGATTCACCTCCACTCTTCCAACAGTCTGAAAATCACAGAAAACTTGACATTTCTTCACGCTAACGTTAAACAAAAATCTACTTTTCTCTGAGAAAGAAATGCAATGTTTAATATAATTAGTAGAGGCTGTCCAAATTGTTAATACATTTATATAGTTTGGATTATTCCCCTTGAATGTTCAGATTTATAAGGCTTATATATTATATATTTATAAGGGACACAGTGTTTTTTTGTTTAATTTCTTGGTTATAATAACTCATTCATTGTAAATGCCTATATAAGTCCTATTTCTCTCACATTTTCATTAGATTTTTTTTACAATTTGGTAAACAAAAATTTCAAAGGTGCAAATCCTTGGTCATAAACCAACCATCTTAAGCTTTTAACATCTTTGTTTGATTCATATGTTTTGATTAGCTCTTTCCAGGTCGTAAGCACAGAATTTAAACAGGGATTTTTAATTTCCTCCAAATTATCGTTTTTCATCTGCCAGAAATGTACAGGAACCTCTGGCACAACATTACTCTCAATGTTTTTCCAAAGAGCTTCATATTCCAGATTATACACCAGTATAGCAACGCTCTGATTGGGCTGAAACAAAGTCATTTTTCAGACAAGGTAAACCCTAACCTCTTTTTTCTTTTGATAATTGTAGGTTTTTGAATCGGATATGATTATTTTCCCTCTTTCCAAAGATGGTGGGTTTGTCAGGTGACCATTGTTTTTAATTCTTGATGTTGGACCATTGTAAAGAGCCCCAATATTTTTTGTTATTAAGTTGTCTATTTGAAATTTCTTCAGCATTTAAATAAATATGGCCAGCTAACGAAATCAAAAGCCTTTTCAGAGTCCAAACAATTCTCACAGTTTTGTTTTGTTGTTTTTATTAATTAATGATTCAATTTGTGTAAAGATTTTTTTGTTTTGTTTTGTTCTTTTGGACATAGTTGTGGTGTAAATATCATAGTCGATATATTGAGATATATAAGGCACAGTCAAGTCGATCCTTCCTTTCTTTAGGTATTAGAGATATGATGAAAATGTTGATCCGCTCTCATAATATATTTATTTGGTAAATATATTGCAGTTATCTTAAGCTTCAATGTTTTGGTTTTTAGGACAGAAAACTCACTCATCATCTCAAGTACAACTTGCATTTGCCAAAAACAACTGAATGTGGTTTGTGCTGAGTATTTTCGGACATGAGTTACTGTAACACAACACAAACGCAGCAATTCAAAACACAATCTGTTATTTTAGCATGTTTTATAAACTTTCTGGAGCTTCAGTCACATGTAAAATGTGGCGCATAAAATCAATGGCACATGAAGCCACAAGGCGAAGAATCTGAAAGCAGTTTAACAAAGCTACTGCCACATCCACATGAGTGTCTCACAACCTGCTAACTGTCTGCACACTAACACTGATCACCTAAATGAAACATCACTTTTAAGATAACAACAAGGTGTATAGCAAAAGCTAAACAAATGATATAAAACAATAAATGGACCAACACTGCTGGTACTTTAACTGTATTTTATAGCCCATTAATGACAACATTTAACAGGGTGATTATGCAGGTAGGCAGAAAGCAAACACGTGTGGTTTGGCCACTGTGTTCATGGTTTTATTGTAACGTACAGTATATTGATGCATACTCAACTTTTTCAAGTGACTCCAGCTGTTTTCTGTTAGTGTCAAAAGCTGTTAATTCAATACTGCTGCGATGAAAAGGGGTTACAGCTAACTTTAATGAATAATCTACATTCATTCTCTACATTGGTATCTATTCATATTAGGTATGTGGAATTAGCAGATGTATCCAAAACGTGCTTGATAGTGGTAGCAGACAAAGGACACATAACAAACTTGGTCAAAATAATTTTCCATGAGGCTATAAACATGTTTATTTTAACAATATATGAAACTTAAATCCCATGAGAGTGAACGTGACATGAGACCCTGGCTCTCAGAATACGCAGTGATTTCATGCAAGCCAATACTATCGCCTGAGCGTAGGTGAGAAGAGCGTCCTGCAATGTTTACAAGGTGTTGAGCACTTCTTTCACCATTGACCAGGCAAGAGGATCTCTTCTCTTACAAGAGGTCAAGACTTTTCTATGCTCATGTAAAACCTGCGCCTACAAAGCTGTTGCTGTAAACGTTTGGACTAAAGGTGAGAGTGCAGTAAAAGCTGTGTGAAGCAGATAAACTGTGTTTTAATTTCACAGTGAAAGTCTGTCATTGGCTGCAGAGCATTGAGGAAAGGAAGAGAGCCACAGAGAGCCAGCGTTTACAGCTTCCTGGGGATTCACTGGAGACGCACTCACCACAGCGGGTTGATTTCAGCATACAGAAATGTGCTGACCTGCACTAAGCAGGAGCCAAGGGCAACAAAACACTAAATACAAACGCTCCTCTTTGAGCCGGGTACTTTCCCTTCACTGCTCACACATGTTCAAACAGACGGGCTGCATGTCTGTGTATGTGTACCAGACAGACACAAGGAGCAGAGGAAAGCAAACCATGTCCTCAGCTGCAGCCACTACTCTTTTAGCCGTTATATTGTAAATGAAATACAAAACAAAATACTATAAGCAGTCAAGGCACAGCTGCAGCTCATTTAATTGCTATATTTGCTAGGAGTTGTATCCAGATGGGGTTGTGTACCTTGTGCCAGCAGGTGCAGCGCGTGTGGCACGGTAGGCAAGTTGACAATGACAGGTAGGGGGCACTGTCTTCACACCCAGAGCCGGAGGAGGGGGAGAGTGGGGCCTGGGGCTGCTGAGGAGGACAGTCTGAGGATGCACCCTGAGCTTCTGCAACATCTCTGCTGCTCACCTGCAACGCAAACTCTAGGTCAGCCACACATATTATGAGACCAAAGAACTTTGCTGGTTGTCCAAGAAAAAACAATTGTAAAAAAAAATAAAAAAAAATAGCAAATGCAGGTGAAGAAAGCAAAGAGCATTTGAACTAGTAGTTTATTATTTCAGTTTTTTAACTTGCATTGTGGCTGGTGATTTGTGTTTGCCCCCTCTTGACAATACAGAACAACTATAAACTAAATTATGATAGTGAAACAATAGTGTAATAACTTTGAAGCATTAAAACTGAGTCATTTGTAAAAGAAAATAATTATATTCAAATGCATTAATTCAAGAACTATATCCATAACGGTCAAGTGGTTACCGTTTAGGTTTTTGTGACTGCTGTTAGTGTGACATTTCACATGCTCCTACAACACTAAGTCTTCCTGCTGAGGAGTGAAGTCACAGACAGACAGACTTGATGTATAAACAGCCATAAATCAGACCTTCACAAATCTGCGTGAGCGTGAAGGAGGAGCACAGCCCTCCACCTGCTCCTCTGCTCTGTCATTACACCTCCTCTGAGTCAGTCACAAGGTAGAGGTTTCTTCCCCAAACACTTTCACTGTGATCAGAATCATGTCATTGCAGCACCAGCGCCCCATACAAATGTCAAACCCCTCAACGTATCGGATTAAAATATATAACGGTGGGTAGATATAGTTAGTCAATATAACTGAGAGCACAACAGAGCCACTTTGTCGTAAGCAATCAAATTGTGCAGTAGGATAAAGAGACTGAACTGGTAATATCAATTCAAATCTTCAGTTTATTCCCATTTAGGGTTGTCGATGGCTTCAGCTGGTTCTGGTTCTAATAGGTTAGTTGCAGACATAGAAACATTCATGCTCAGAAAACAAGAAGACAGAAGAATACAGACCCAATACAAAGGGAGAAGGGACAAAAAGCAAAAACATTAAACTTGTAAAAAGAAAATACAGGAGGTCCCAGCTTTTGTGTGCGCGGAGCCTTTATCATCACAGTTGTTTGTCTGGTTTTCTGTTAGATGTCAGGTCCCAGGAGCAAACTACAACTAAAGCTGTAGTTGTTGATATTTGTTAAAGTTATTAGACATTGAGGAGCAGATTTCACAAACCCGGGTCCAGAGCAAACTGACTGAGGGTGCATCTGAGTGATAAAGGAGTAGCAGACGGTACGTTTTCACACTTTTAAACGAGGGTACGATACATCCTTTTGCAGTTTTGCACCCATTTAAACCCAGGCCCAAGATTTCATAACTCACCATTTACACCGCTTTTTTCATTTCCAAATGTTACAATGTCATGTGCATGAACTCTTTTTAACAGATAATTTATTGATTGTTTTCTGTAATCATTAATTGAGTGTATGTATAACAATATAACAAAAAATGTGATCATAATTTGAGCAGAATATTTGTCTGCAGAGCGCTTACCTGCAGGATGTCTTGAATCTGGCTCAGCTGCAGCCTCAGGACCTGTTTTTGGTGGAAGCTGAAGGCCGGGTGGTTGGAGGCCATGGTGAAGAGCAACAGGAACTGCTCCTCCGTCCTGCCATCATTCAGCGACAGCCCATAGTTGTTAATAACCGTGTCTATGTGCGTAAGTGTCCGGTACAGCACCGCCGCGGCCTCCCTGTTGCTCGATCCAAGGAGGGCCAGAGAAACCAGCAGCTTGCTCCGGACCACCTCGTCTGTGATGTTGGTAAGGCCCGACAGATCGGTGGGGTTGTTGGCCTTGATCTCAGCGTCCCGGAGCGAGTGGTAGTCCTTGCGAGCCAAGTCCTCCAGGCATGAGCCGAGGAAGCGCAGTTCGATGGGGATGCAGAGGTCCAGCAGGCCACACAGGAACTCCACCCTCTGGGCCGAGGTGAGGGTTGAGAACCAGCGGTAAACACCTTCCCTCTGGATCAAGCTCCGGCCCTCCACCATTCTCTAGGACCACAAGAGGCGACAAGCTCTGAGACCGGACTCAACTTCAGTGAGAGAGTGAGGGTTAAAAAGTGCTTTTGAACAGTGAAATATCTTTGTTTACATCCCTCCCTCTGTAATGTCCCTACCAGTGTGGAAAGTAACAAAGTACAAAGGCAAAAGTACTGTACTAAATTTTACGGCGGATTCATTTACTTCACTGAATTTGAAAGCAGATATCTGTGCTTTCTCCTCCACTGTATATATATTTTTAGCATATTTATGACATCATGCCCAGGTATCAAATTAAAGGTATTGGAAAAAACAAAAATATATAAATGAAAATGACAAGGAATATCAAGAAATCATTGTCATTGTTTCTGATGACACAAATGAAACACAGTTCTTTAGGAGGAGGCAACATTTTACTTTTTAATTGTTTTAAATCTGTGAGAAATGCTTTTACTTTTTGACTGTAAAAGTAGGCTAAATTTACTTAATTTTTACTTCAAGTCTATGACAGGTTCTACTGTTTTTCTAATTATAACTTAGTTTGGTAGGGTAGCACCTGTGGTACATATTCATCATAGTTTTACCTCCCGTAAGTTTCAGTTTGTGAAGAAGTTTTGAAAAATAAAAGTTTAAAATTACAGGAAGTAGTCCAGAGTTCTAAAACTAAATCACTCTGGGATGTGCCATTGAAATCAGACGATTTACACTCGACTGACACACTTTTCTGACAGTTTAGACGAGCACTCCACAAAAATAAGGTTATATAGTATTATTCTTTATCAAATCATAACTATTGTGTAATCTTTATGTACCTTTACCAACGTCATATTTGCTGCCCATGTCCAACCACAATTATAAACTTTAAACTGCAAAATGTTTAGTAAAATCTGAAATATAATTGTGTTGACAATATTTTAATCGCATAGACTTTAAGAAGATTTCTAGGCAATACTTTTAATTATTCATAGTATAGTCGTAGTAGTAGTAGTAGTAGTAGTAGTAGTAGTAGTAGTAGTAGTAGTAGTAGTAGTAGTTGTCGAAGACTAGAAGTAGCCTAGTAGTGTTAGTAGTATTAGTAGGCTAGTAGTAGTAGTAATAGTCGGAGTAAACCAGTAATAGTAGTAGTAGAAGTCTACTAATAGTAGGCTAGTAGTAGTAGTAGTAGTTAGTAGTAGTAGTAGTAGTCTAGTAGTAGTAATAGTCGTAGTAAACCAGTAATAGTTGTAAAAGTCTAGTAATAGTAGGCTAGTAGTAGTAGTAGGCCAGTAGTAGTAATAGTAGTAGTAATAGTTGCAGTAGGCTAGTTGTATTAGAAGTATTGGAAGTATTAGTAGTAGTTGTAGTTGTAGTATTAGTATTAGTATTAGTAGTAGTAGTATTAGTAGTAGTAGTAGTATTAGTTGTAGTATTAGTAGTAGTAGTATTAGTAGTAGTAGTATTAGTTGTAGTTGTAGTATTAGTAGTAGTATTAGTAGTATTAGTATTAGTATTAGTAGTAGTAGTTGTTGTAGTAGTATTAGTATTAGTATTAGTAGTAGTTGTATTAGTATTAGTATTAGTAGTAGAAGTATTAGTATTAGTAGTAGTAGTAGTAGTAGTAGTTGTAGGATAAATGTCAGGGCTTTACTGGAGGATATTGTGTCTTTGGTTTGACATGTATAAAGTAAAGTAGACTACAGTAGGGGCATACAATGTGCGCAGGCTTACACTCACTTACTTAATAGACTTTGGCCGCAGTTATTTGAAGCGGAGCCGCTCCTTTGGCGCTCGTCAGTCATAAACCTATAAGTATTCTCCTGCAACACAGGATCCACAGAAAAGTCCTCAATAGTTTAGGCGAAGTACAGCTGAGCTCTGACTGTCCCGTCAGAGCGTCTCCAGAGCCCGTCCTGTGCCTCTCTCCTCATGTTTTCAACCAACACCAACTCGGCATTCAAGTTTAGACCGCTAGCTTCTGCGCTGGAAAATAATAATTAAAAAAAAGTTGCATGGCTTCACCAATCGAAGCATAAATGGTTAACATGGAACAGTGCTTGAGCTATGGAGACAGGAACCTCTCTTACCTGAGGTGGCAGATGAAAGTCGACTTTTTGACTCTTCAAGTGTTCAGTTTGAAACTGAGTTGAAGTCTTTTGAATCCTGCCATGAGACTTGAAATCGAGAAAAAAAACAGCTGTGTGTTACATTATCCCCACTCTGTAGTAAGCCCCGGCTCCGTGCAGGGAAACTCTCCTGATTGGCTGAACATTGAGTTCGTTTCAGACGCGCGGTGCTGATTGGATGAATGGAATATCCACTGTTCTGCTCTGCTTTCCATGGCTTTACCACATCTTTTTCTCATGTGCTCATACATATCCAGACTCTTTAAAGTGCCAAACACATTCACACGACAGAGTCTGTAGATTCATGACAATAGCCTACTGAACATGGCTCACCATAAAGGCGATAGCTCACAATCTGCTGACTTTGATAGATTTTATATGCATGATGTCTGGAAAGTTTTTGGATGTGTCTTTATATATAAAGTAGGCCTGTAGGCTATTGATCATTTGTTGGTTTTGTAATGAACTTGTAGTCAATGCATATGACCAGCAGATGGAGCCATAATGCCGCTCATCATCTTTGAAGGTGTGGATCGTGCGGATAGTGTAGCGCTCGAGTAACATTATATTATTATGAAGTGTATCCTCTGTGTCGACACGGATTATAATCATAACTCATATAAAGGTCAAGTCTCTATTGACAAGATAGTTATTTGAGCTTTTCTAAAACATCCTATTTTACACTCAAGTCCTGCCTATATCATCAAAGCCCCGCCCACTCACTGACGGAGGTTCCGTTTTGGTTTCTATAGTTACCGTACCTCTCCCTTTTAACCAGTCTCGTGCCACTTTCTTCTTGTATCAATAAAGATTCACACACAAACAGTATTCACACATGACAAGGTCAACAAAGAGCCAGGAGTCAGTTTCTGTCAAACACTTTCATTTTTTTCTCAAAATCAAAATCAAAACACAGTAATTTCCAGAAAGAAGACAGAAGGAAAGAAAGAGAGAAAGAAACCTTGAAACTAGAAAGAGAATAGAGTTTGGCATGCTGAAGCATGCTGCAGACTGATGGTGGCACCAGGTAATGTCCCTGGGCTGAGGCTGAACCAGCTCTTCAGCCTGGGACCTGCAGAAACCACCAGACTCCTGTGGCACAGGCACATCTCACTGTGTTCTGTAATGTGGGGGCACCACAGATACGCCTTCAGCCCAGTTGGACTTCCAATTCTTAATTTGATCAGCGCTGTCAGGCAGAACAACAGCCACTCACTGCCCCGGGACGTTGTTACCAATGGCAACAGGCTCAACCGACTCATCACGAGGAACAGGATGCACACACATGATCACACACTGCTAAGCATTTATGTACCCATATGAAAACAAACACAGAGGCAACTTTGCTGTCTCTCACATGAGAAGTCGATGCCACTGCAGGAAAAAGATGGAAATATGCAATAATCCCTGCGTTCTGATTAACTAACGTCTCTGCCATCACAACTGTGATGGCACTACATCTACTAAAACTTACATCTGGATGTTATCATAATAGTTTTCATAATAATACTTTTCAGTATTCACACAGAACTAAGATATATATAACATTTCATATGCATGCATCATTTTACTCTTATAGATTTGTGTTACTAAAGCAAGGCAGATGATACATTGTTTTATTCATCTTGCATGTAGTAATACAATGCTATTGTTGATGTTAAATTAAGTTTTAGAGGAGATAGTGTGCAGGGGCATCAGCAAGCAAGACAGACCCTTTCCCGCCAAATCAACAACCAACACCGTATTTTGTGAAGGATGATTTGCCTCAGTGCAGCTTGGTCCCTGAGTGTGGTGCTGATGAGAGTGGGCAAGACGATGACAGTGACTGTGTCATCATGAGACGCTCAAGTAAGGTTCATAAACAGCATGAAAGGCCAGACCTGCACCAACAAAATAACTCACCCACATCACTGTAAAGCCTACACAGCTTGATGTGGCGGCGGATCTCACATAACAAGGTAGAAGCTGCAGACATTTCCCCCAACAAATAGAGTTGTGAGTATCCAAAACCAAATACTAACAAATTTGATAGACAAAAATCACATAATTGGACCTTTCCGGAGTAGTAAGACTCCGGAAAGAAATGTCTTGGTCTGTATCAGAAAAAGAGGGAATTATTATAAAAGAAACAATTACTTTGAGTTGAAAATTACAATCTATTGTCTAAAAAAAAGTTTTTTATTTGGGTCTGACACAACTATTTTCATTATCCAGTTTGGTATCGTCAGCAATGATAATG